>NC_072461.1:0-7500 GCF_027596085.1 Anoplopoma fimbria
TCCCAAAGTCCTACAGACTCGGGGTCGGTACCATTCGATCGGGCTTGGCCTAATTAGTGGGGGCGGAGACCGTTTCCAAGGCTCTACCACATTCGGAAGAGGGTGTATTTTCAAAAAGGATCAAGAATCTGTGGTTTTCATCCCTTATCCTAACCCTAACCCTAACCCTAACCCTAACCCTAACCCTAACCCATTCGGAAGAGGGTGTATTTTCAAAAAGGATCAAGAATCTGTGGTTTTCATCCCTTATCCTAACCCTAACCCTAACCCTAACCCTAAACCCTAACCCTAACCCTAACCCTAACCCTAACCCTCTACCGAAAAAACACTTAGGCAAATTTTCGGAAAAAATTAACATGGGGAGTCTATGGCAGCTATATCACAGGAAGGACCTAGAGACTCGGGGTTAGTACCATTGGAAAGGCCGTGCCCTACTTACTATAGATGTACGTTAGAAAAAAGTTTGTAGGATCTTCAGAAAAAATGTTATTCAAAAAGGCGTCTTGATCCTTTTTCATTTTTTGCCCGTTTCACCCCCTTCCCAAAGTCCTACAGACTCGGGGTCGGTACCATTCGATCGGGCTTGGCCTAATTAGTGGGGGCGGAGACCGTTTCCAAGGCTCTACCACATTCGGAAGAGGGTGTATTTTCAAAAAGGATCAAGAATCTGTGGTTTTCATCCCTTATCCTATCCTAACCCTAACCCTAACCCTAGCGAGTCAATGGCAGCTACATCAAAGGAAGGACCTAGAGACTCGCGGATGGTACCAATCGATCCGCGGTGGAGTCATTAGTGGGAGTACAGACCACTTACAAGACGGTAGGACCTTCATGAAAAAAGTTATTCACGAAAAACCAATATTTTCTTGGGTTTCGAACCATTCCCAAGGTCCTAGAGAGTCGGGGTTGGTACCATTCGATCGGACTTGGCCGAATTAGTGGACACGGAGACCACTTCCAAGTCTCTACCACCTTCAGAAAAAAGTTATTCAAGAATATGTAATCCTCTCATGTGTAATCGTGGTTTTCATCCCTATTCCTAACCCTAACCCTAACCCCTAACCCTAACCCTAACCCTAACCCTAACCCTAACCCTAACCCCTAACCCTAACCCTAACCCTAACCCTAACCCCGACCCCGACCCTGACCCTGACCCTGACCCTAACCCTAACCCTAACCCTAACCCTAACCCCTAACCCTAACCCTAACCCTAACCCTAACCCTAACCCTAACCCTAACCCTAACCCTAACCCTAACCCTACCCTAACCCTAACCCTAACCCTAACCCTAACCCTAACCCTACCCTAACCCTAACCCTAACCCTAACCCTAACCCTAACCCTAACCCCAACCCCAACCCCAACCCTAACCCTAACCCTAACCCTAACCCTAACCCTAACCCTAACCCTAACATCAAAGGAAGGACCTAGAGACTCGCGGATGGTACCAATCGATCCGCGGTGGAGTCATTAGTGGGAGTACAGACCACTTACAAGACGGTAGGACCTTCATGAAAAAAGTTATTCACGAAAAACCAATATTTTCTTGGGTTTCGAACCATTCCCAAGGTCCTAGAGAGTCGGGGTTGGTACCATTCGATCGGACTTGGCCGAATTAGTGGACACGGAGACCACTTCCAAGTCTCTACCACCTTCAGAAAAAAGTTATTCAAGAATATGTAATCCTCTCATGTGTAATCGTGGTTTTCATCCCTATTCCTAACCCTAACCCTAACCCTAACCCTAACCCTAACCCTTACTATAGATGTACGTTAGAAAAAAGTTTGTAGGATCTTCAGAAAAAATGTTATTCAAAAAGGCGTCTTGATCCTTTTTCATTTTTTGCCCGTTTCACCCCCTTCCCAAAGTCCTACAGACTCGGGGTCGGTACCATTCGATCGGGCTTGGCCTAATTAGTGGGGGCGGAGACCGTTTCCAAGGCTCTACCACATTCGGAAGAGGGTGTATTTTCAAAAAGGATCAAGAATCTGTGGTTTTCATCCCTTATCCTAACCCTAACCCTAACCCTAACCCTAACCCTAACCCTAACCCATTCGGAAGAGGGTGTATTTTCAAAAAGGATCAAGAATCTGTGGTTTTCATCCCTTATCCTAACCCTAACCCTAACCCTAACCCTAAACCCTAACCCTAACCCTAACCCTAACCCTAACCCTATCCCTATTCCTAACCCTAACCCTAACACTAACCCTAACCCTAACCCTAACCCTAACCCTCTACCGAAAAAACACTTAGGCAAATTTTCGGAAAAAATTAACATGGGGAGTCTATGGCAGCTATATCACAGGAAGGACCTAGAGACTCGGGGTTAGTACCATTGGAAAGGCCGTGCCCTACTTACTATAGATGTACGTTAGAAAAAGTTTGTAGGATCTTCAGAAAAAATGTTATTCAAAAAGGCGTCTTGATCCTTTTTCATTTTTTGCCCGTTTCACCCCCTTCCCAAAGTCCTACAGACTCGGGGTCGGTACCATTCGATCGGGCTTGGCCTAATTAGTGGGGGCGGAGACCGTTTCCAAGGCTCTACCACATTCGGAAGAGGGTGTATTTTCAAAAAGGATCAAGAATCTGTGGTTTTCATCCCTTATCCTATCCTAACCCTAACCCTAACCCTAGCGAGTCAATGGCAGCTACATCAAAGGAAGGACCTAGAGACTCGCGGATGGTACCAATCGATCCGCGGTGGAGTCATTAGTGGGAGTACAGACCACTTACAAGACGGTAGGACCTTCATGAAAAAGTTATTCACGAAAAACCAATATTTTCTTGGGTTTCGAACCATTCCCAAGGTCCTAGAGAGTCGGGGTTGGTACCATTCGATCGGACTTGGCCGAATTAGTGGACACGGAGACCACTTCCAAGTCTCTACCACCTTCAGAAAAAAAGTTATTCAAGAATATGTAATCCTCTCATGTGTAATCGTGGTTTTCATCCCTATTCCTAACCCTAACCCTAACCCTAACCCTAACCCTAACCCTTACTATAGATGTACGTTAGAAAAAAGTTTGTAGGATCTTCAGAAAAAATGTTATTCAAAAAGGCGTCTTGATCCTTTTTCATTTTTTGCCCGTTTCACCCCTTCCCAAAGTCCTACAGACTCGGGTCGGTACCATTCGATCGGGCTTGGCCTAATTAGTGGGGCGGAGACCGTTTCCAAGGCTCTACCACATTCGGAAGAGGGTGTATTTTCAAAAAGGATCAAGAATCTGTGGTTTTCATCCCTTATCCTAACCCTAACCCTAACCCTAACCCTAACCCTAACCCTAACCCATTCGGAAGAGGGTGTATTTTCAAAAAGGATCAAGAATCTGTGGTTTTCATCCCTTATCCTAACCCTAACCCTAACCCTAACCCTAAACCCTAACCCTAACCCTAACCCTAACCCTAACCCTCTACCGAAAAACACTTAGGCAAATTTTCGGAAAAAATTAACATGGGGAGTCTATGGCAGCTATATCACAGGAAGGACCTAGAGACTCGGGGTTAGTACCATTGGAAAGGCCGTGCCCTACTTACTATAGATGTACGTTAGAAAAAAGTTTGTAGGATCTTCAGAAAAAATGTTATTCAAAAAGGCGTCTTGATCCTTTTTCATTTTTTGCCCGTTTCACCCCCTTCCCAAAGTCCTACAGACTCGGGGTCGGTACCATTCGATCGGGCTTGGCCTAATTAGTGGGGGCGGAGACCGTTTCCAAGGCTCTACCACATTCGGAAGAGGGTGTATTTTCAAAAAGGATCAAGAATCTGTGGTTTTCATCCCTTATCCTATCCTAACCCTAACCCTAACCCTAGCGAGTCAATGGCAGCTACATCAAAGGAAGGACCTAGAGACTCGCGGATGGTACCAATCGATCCGCGGTGGAGTCATTAGTGGGAGTACAGACCACTTACAAGACGGTAGGACCTTCATGAAAAAAGTTATTCACGAAAAACCAATATTTTCTTGGGTTTCGAACCATTCCCAAGGTCCTAGAGAGTCGGGGTTGGTACCATTCGATCGGACTTGGCCGAATTAGTGGACACGGAGACCACTTCCAAGTCTCTACCACCTTCAGAAAAAAGTTATTCAAGAATATGTAATCCTCTCATGTGTAATCGTGGTTTTCATCCCTATTCCTAACCCTAACCCTAACCCCTAACCCTAACCCTAACCCTAACCCTAACCCTAACCCTAACCCCTAACCCTAACCCTAACCCTAACCCTGACCCCGACCCCGACCCCGACCCCGACCCCGACCCGACCCCGACCCTAACCCTAACCCTAACCCTAACCCTAACCCTAACCCTAACCCTAACCCTAACCCTAACCCTAACCCTAACCCTAACCCTAACCCTAACCCTAACCCTACCCTAACCCTAACCCTAACCCTAACCCTAACCCTAACCCTACCCCTAACCCCCTAACCCTAACCCTAACCCTAACCCTAACCCTAACCCCAACCCCAACCCCAACCCTAACCCTAACCCTAACCCTAACCCTAACCCTAACCCTAACCCTAACATCAAAGGAAGGACCTAGAGACTCGCGGATGGTACCAATCGATCCGCAGTGGAGTCATTAGTGGGAGTACAGACCACTTACAAGACGGTAGGACCTTCATGAAAAAGTTATTCACGAAAAACCAATATTTTCTTGGGTTTCGAACCATTCCCAAGGTCCTAGAGAGTCGGGGTTGGTACCATTCGATCGGACTTGGCCGAATTAGTGGACACGGAGACCACTTCCAAGTCTCTACCACCTTCAGAAAAAAAGTTATTCAAGAATATGTAATCCTCTCATGTGTAATCGTGGTTTTCATCCCTATTCCTAACCCTAACCCTAACCCTAACCCTAACCCTAACCCTTACTATAGATGTACGTTAGAAAAAAGTTTGTAGGATCTTCAGAAAAAATGTTATTCAAAAAGGCGTCTTGATCCTTTTTCATTTTTTGCCCGTTTCACCCCTTCCCAAAGTCCTACAGACTCGGGGTCGGTACCATTCGATCGGGCTTGGCCTAATTAGTGGGGGCGGAGACCGTTTCCAAGGCTCTACCACATTCGGAAGAGGGTGTATTTTCAAAAAGGATCAAGAATCTGTGGTTTTCATCCCTTATCCTAACCCTAACCCTAACCCTAACCCTAACCCTAACCCTAACCCATTCGGAAGAGGGTGTATTTTCAAAAAGGATCAAGAATCTGTGGTTTTCATCCCTTATCCTAACCCTAACCCTAACCCTAACCCTAAACCCTAACCCTAACCCTAACCCTAACCCTAACCCTATCCCTATTCCTAACCCTAACCCTAACACTAACCCTAACCCTAACCCTAACCCTAACCCTCTACCGAAAAAACACTTAGGCAAATTTTCGGAAAAAAATTAACATGGGGAGTCTATGGCAGCTATATCACAGGAAGGACCTAGAGACTCGGGGTTAGTACCATTGGAAAGGCCGTGCCCTACTTACTATAGATGTACGTTAGAAAAAAGTTTGTAGGATCTTCAGAAAAAATGTTATTCAAAAAGGCGTCTTGATCCTTTTTCATTTTTTGCCCGTTTCACCCCCTTCCCAAAGTCCTACAGACTCGGGGTCGGTACCATTCGATCGGGCTTGGCCTAATTAGTGGGGGCGGAGACCGTTTCCAAGGCTCTACCACATTCGGAAGAGGGTGTATTTTCAAAAAGGATCAAGAATCTGTGGTTTTCATCCCTTATCCTATCCTAACCCTAACCCTAACCCTAGCGAGTCAATGGCAGCTACATCAAAGGAAGGACCTAGAGACTCGCGGATGGTACCAATCGATCCGCGGTGGAGTCATTAGTGGGAGTACAGACCACTTACAAGACGGTAGGACCTTCATGAAAAAGTTATTCACGAAAAACCAATATTTTCTTGGGTTTCGAACCATTCCCAAGGTCCTAGAGAGTCGGGGTTGGTACCATTCGATCGGACTTGGCCGAATTAGTGGACACGGAGACCACTTCGAAGTCTCTACCACCTTCAGAAAAAAAGTTATTCAAGAATATGTAATCCTCTCATGTGTAATCGTGGTTTTCATCCCTATTCCTAACCCTAACCCTAACCCTAACCCTAACCCTAACCCTTACTATAGATGTACGTTAGAAAAAGTTTGTAGGATCTTCAGAAAAAATGTTATTCAAAAAGCGTCTTGATCCTTTTTCATTTTTTGCCCGTTTCACCCCCTTCCCAAAGTCCTACAGACTCGGGGTCGGTACCATTCGATCGGGCTTGGCCTAATTAGTGGGGGCGGAGACCGTTTCCAAGGCTCTACCACATTCGGAAGAGGGTGTATTTTCAAAAAGGATCAAGAATCTGTGGTTTTCATCCCTTATCCTAACCCTAACCCTAACCCTAACCCTAACCTAACCCTAACCCATTCGGAAGAGGGTGTATTTTCAAAAAGGATCAAGAATCTGTGGTTTTCATCCCTTATGATGGATAACCCTAACCTAACTAACCTAACCCTAACCCTAACCCTAAACCCTAACCCTAACCCTAACCCTAACCCTAACCCTCTACCGAAAAAACACTTAGGCAAATTTTCGGAAAAAAAAATTAACATGGGGAGTCTATGGCAGCTATATCACAGGAAGGACCTAGAGACTCGGGGTTAGTACCATTGGAAAGGCCGTGCCCTACTTACTATAGATGTACGTTAGAAAAAAGTTTGTAGGATCTTCAGAAAAAATGTTATTCAAAAAGGCGTCTTGATCCTTTTTCATTTTTTGCCCGTTTCACCCCTTCCCAAAGTCCTACAGACTCGGGGTCGGTACCATTCGATCGGGCTTGGCCTAATTAGTGGGGGCGGAGACCGTTTCCAAGGCTCTACCACATTCGGAAGAGGGTGTATTTTCAAAAAGGATCAAGAATCTGTGGTTTTCATCCCTTATCCTATCCTAACCCTAACCCTAACCCTAGCGAGTCAATGGCAGCTACATCAAAGGAAGGACCTAGAGACTCGCGGATGGTACCAATCGATCCGCGGTGGAGTCATTAGTGGGAGTACAGACCACTTACAAGACGGTAGGACCTTCATGAAAAAAGTTATTCACGAAAAACCAATATTTTCTTGGGTTTCGAACCATTCCCAAGGTCCTAGAGAGTCGGGGTTGGTACCATTCGATCGGACTTGGCCGAATTAGTGGACACGGAGACCACTTCCAAGTCTCTACCACCTTCAGAAAAAAAAGTTATTCAAGAATATGTAATCCTCTCATGTGTAATCGTGGTTTTCATCCCTATTCCTAACCCTAACCCTAACCCTAACCCTAACCCTAACCCTTACTATAGATGTACGTTAGAAAAAAGTTTGTAGGATCTTCAGAAAAAATGTTATTCAAAAAGGCGTCTTGATCCTTTTTCATTTTTTGCCCGTTTCACCCCCTTCCCAAAGTCCTACAGACTCGGGGTCGGTACCATTCGATCGGGCTTGGCCTAATTAGTGGGGGCGGAGACCGTTTCCAAGGCTCTACCACATTCGGA
>NC_072461.1:12500-20000 GCF_027596085.1 Anoplopoma fimbria
TGGGAGTACAGACCACTTACAAGACGGTAGGACCTTCATGAAAAAAGTTATTCAAAAAAGGCGTCTTGAAAAACCAATATTTTCTTGGGTTTCGAACCATTCCCAAGGTCCTAGAGAGTCGGGGTTGGTACCATTCGATCGGACTTGGCCGAATTAGTGGACACGGAGACCACTTCCAAGTCTCTACCACCTTCAGAAAAAAAGTTATTCAAGAATATGTAATCCTCTCATGTGTAATCGTGGTTTTCATCCCTATTCCTAACCCTAACCCTAACCCTAACCCTAACCCTAACCCTTACTATAGATGTACGTTAGAAAAAAGTTTGTAGGATCTTCAGAAAAAATGTTATTCAAAAAGGCGTCTTGATCCTTTTTCATTTTTTGCCCGTTTCACCCCTTCCCAAAGTCCTACAGACTCGGGGTCGGTACCATTCGATCGGGCTTGGCCTAATTAGTGGGGGCGGAGACCGTTTCCAAATATTCTACCACATTCGGAAGAGGGTGTATTTTCAAAAAGGATCAAGAATCTGTGGTTTTCATCCCTTATCCTAACCTAACCCTAACCCTAACCCTAACCCATTCGGAAGAGGGTGTATTTTCAAAAAGGATCAAGAATCTGTGGTTTTCATCCCTTATCCTAACCCTAACCCCCTAACCCTAACCCTAAACCCTAACCCTAACCCTAACCCTAACCCTAACCCTATCCCTATTCCTAACCCTAACCCTAACACTAACCCTAACCCTAACCCTAACCCTAACCCTCTACCGAAAAAACACTTAGGCAAATTTTCGGAAAAAATTAACATGGGAGTCTATGGCAGCTATATCACAGGAAGGACCTAGAGACTCGGGGTTAGTACCATTGGAAAGGCCGTGCCCTACTTACTATAGATGTACGTTAGAAAAAGTTTGTAGGATCTTCAGAAAAAATGTTATTCAAAAAGGCGTCTTGATCCTTTTTCATTTTTTGCCCGTTTCACCCCCTTCCCAAAGTCCTACAGACTCGGGGTCGGTACCATTCGATCGGGCTTGGCCTAATTAGTGGGGGCGGAGACCGTTTCCAAGGCTCTACCACATTCGGAAGAGGGTGTATTTTCAAAAAGGATCAAGAATCTGTGGTTTTCATCCCTTATCCTATCCTAACCCTAACCCTAACCCTAACCCTAACCAATGGCAGCTACATCAAAGGAAGGACCTAGAGACTCGCGGATGGTACCAATCGATCCGCGGTGGAGTCATTAGTGGGAACAGACCACTTACAAGACGGTAGGACCTTCATGAAAAAAGTTATTCACGAAAAACCAATATTTTCTTGGGTTTCGAACCATTCCCAAGGTCCTAGAGAGTCGGGGTTGGTACCATTCGATCGGACTTGGCCGAATTAGTGGACACGGAGACCACTTCCAAGTCTCTACCACCTTCAGAAAAAAAGTTATTCAAGAATATGTAATCCTCTCATGTGTAATCGTGGTTTTCATCCCTATTCCTAACCCTAACCCTAACCCTAACCCTAACCCTAACCCTTACTATAGATGTACGTTAGAAAAAAGTTTGTAGGATCTTCAGAAAAAATGTTATTCAAAAAGGCGTCTTGATCCTTTTTCATTTTTTGCCCGTTTCACCCCTTCCCAAAGTCCTACAGACTCGGGGTCGGTACCATTCGATCGGGCTTGGCCTAATTAGTGGGGCGGAGACCGTTTCCAAGGCTCTACCACATTCGGAAGAGGGTGTATTTTCAAAAAGGATCAAGAATCTGTGGTTTTCATCCCTTATCCTAACCCTAACCCTAACCCTAACCCTAACCCTAACCCTAACCCATTCGGAAGAGGGTGTATTTTCAAAAAGGATCAAGAATCTGTGGTTTTCATCCCTTATCCTAACCCTAACCCTAACCCTAACCCTAAACCCTAACCCTAACCCTAACCCTAACCCTAACCCTAACCCTAACCCTAACCCTAACCCTAACACTAACCCTAACCCTAACCCTAACCCTAACCCTCTACCGAAAAAACACTTAGGCAAATTTTCGGAAAAAAATTAACATGGGGAGTCTATGGCAGCTATATCACAGGAAGGACCTAGAGACTCGGGGTTAGTACCATTGGAAAGGCCGTGCCCTACTTACTATAGATGTACGTTAGAAAAAAGTTTGTAGGATCTTCAGAAAAAATGTTATTCAAAAAGGCGTCTTGATCCTTTTTCATTTTTTGCCCGTTTCACCCCCTTCCCAAAGTCCTACAGACTCGGGGTCGGTACCATTCGATCGGGCTTGGCCTAATTAGTGGGGGCGGAGACCGTTTCCAAGGCTCTACCACATTCGGAAGAGGGTGTATTTTCAAAAAGGATCAAGAATCTGTGGTTTTCATCCCTTATCCTATCCTAACCCTAACCCTAACCCTAGCGAGTCAATGGCAGCTACATCAAAGGAAGGACCTAGAGACTCGCGGATGGTACCAATCGATCCGCGGTGGAGTCATTAGTGGGAGTACAGACCACTTACAAGACGGTAGGACCTTCATGAAAAAAGTTATTCACGAAAAACCAATATTTTCTTGGGTTTCGAACCATTCCCAAGGTCCTAGAGAGTCGGGTTGGTACCATTCGATCGGACTTGGCCGAATTAGTGGACACGGAGACCACTTCCAAGTCTCTACCACCTTCAGAAAAAACACTTATTCAAGAATATGTAATCCTCTCATGTGTAATCGTGGTTTTCATCCCTATTCCTAACCCTAACCCTAACCCTAACCCTAACCCTAACCCTTACTATAGATGTACGTTAGAAAAAGTTTGTAGGATCTTCAGAAAAAATGTTATTCAAAAAGGCGTCTTGATCCTTTTTCATTTTTTGCCCGTTTCACCCCTTCCCAAAGTCCTACAGACTCGGGAACTCGGTACCATTCGATCGGGCTTGGCCTAATTAGTGGGGCGGAGACCGTTTCCAAGGCTCTACCACATTCGGAAGAGGGTGTATTTTCAAAAAGGATCAAGAATCTGTGGTTTTCATCCCTTATCCTAACCTAACCCTAACCCTAACCCTAACCCTAACCTAACCCATTCGGAAGAGGGTGTATTTTCAAAAAGGATCAAGAATCTGTGGTTTTCATCCCTTATCCTAACCCTAACCCTAACCCTAACCCTAAACCCTAACCCTAACCCCTAACCCTAACCCTAACCCTCTACCGAAAAACACTTAGGCAAATTTTCGGAAAAAATTAACATGGGGAGTCTATGGCAGCTATATCACAGGAAGGACCTAGAGACTCGGGGTTAGTACCATTGGAAAGGCCGTGCCCTACTTACTATAGATGTACGTTAGAAAAAAGTTTGTAGGATCTTCAGAAAAAATGTTATTCAAAAAGGCGTCTTGATCCTTTTTCATTTTTTGCCCGTTTCACCCCCTTCCCAAAGTCCTACAGACTCGGGGTCGGTACCATTCGATCGGGCTTGGCCTAATTAGTGGGGCGGAGACCGTTTCCAAGGCTCTACCACATTCGGAAGAGGGTGTATTTTCAAAAAGGATCAAGAATCTGTGGTTTTCATCCCTTATCCTATCCTAACCCTAACCCTAACCCTAGCGAGTCAATGGCAGCTACATCAAAGGAAGGACCTAGAGACTCGCGGATGGTACCAATCGATCCGCGGTGGAGTCATTAGTGGGAGTACAGACCACTTACAAGACGGTAGGACCTTCATGAAAAAAGTTATTCACGAAAAACCAATATTTTCTTGGGTTTCTAACCATTCCCAAGGTCCTAGAGAGTCGGGGTTGGTACCATTCGATCGGACTTGGCCGAATTAGTGGACACGGAGACCACTTCCAAGTCTCTACCACCTTCAGAAAAAAAGTTATTCAAGAATATGTAATCCTCTCATGTGTAATCGTGGTTTTCATCCCTATTCCTAACCCTAACCCTAACCCTAACCCTAACCCTAACCCTTACTATAGATGTACGTTAGAAAAAAAGTTTGTAGGATCTTCAGAAAAAATGTTATTCAAAAAGGCGTCTTGATCCTTTTTCATTTTTTGCCCGTTTCACCCCTTCCCAAAGTCCTACAGACTCGGGTCGGTACCATTCGATCGGGCTTGGCCTAATTAGTGGGGCGGAGACCGTTTCCAAGGCTCTACCACATTCGGAAGAGGGTGTATTTTCAAAAAGGATCAAGAATCTGTGGTTTTCATCCCTTATCCTAACCCTAACCCTAACCCTAACCCTAACCCTAACCCATTCGGAAGAGGGTAGTATTTTCAAAAAGGATCAAGAATCTGTGGTTTTCATCCCTTATCCTAACCCTAACCCTAACCCTAACCCTAAACCCTAACCCTAACCCTAACCCTAACCCTAACCCTATTCCTAACCTAACCCTAACCTAACCCTAACCCTAACCCTAACCCTAACCCTCTACCGAAAAAACACTTAGGCAAATTTTCGGAAAAAATTAACATGGGGAGTCTATGGCAGCTATATCACAGGAAGGACCTAGAGACTCGGGGTTAGTACCATTGGAAAGGCCGTGCCCTACTTACTATAGATGTACGTTAGAAAAAGTTTGTAGGATCTTCAGAAAAAATGTTATTCAAAAAGGCGTCTTGATCCTTTTTCATTTTTTGCCCGTTTCACCCCCTTCCCAAAGTCCTACAGACTCGGGGTCGGTACCATTCGATCGGGCTTGGCCTAATTAGTGGGGGCGGAGACCGTTTCCAAGGCTCTACCACATTCGGAAGAGGGTGTATTTTCAAAAAGGATCAAGAATCTGTGGTTTTCATCCCTTATCCTATCCTAACCCTAACCCTAACCCTAGCGAGTCAATGGCAGCTACATCAAAGGAAGGACCTAGAGACTCGCGGATGGTACCAATCGATCCGCGGTGGAGTCATTAGTGGGAGTACAGACCACTTACAAGACGGTAGGACCTTCATGAAAAAAAGTTATTCACGAAAAACCAATATTTTCTTGGGTTTCGAACCATTCCCAAGGTCCTAGAGAGTCGGGGTTGGTACCATTCGATCGGACTTGGCCGAATTAGTGGACACGGAGACCACTTCCAAGTCTCTACCACCTTCAGAAAAAAAGTTATTCAAGAATATGTAATCCTCTCATGTGTAATCGTGGTTTTCATCCCTATTCCTAACCTAACCCTAACCCTAACCCTAACCCTAACCCTAACCCTTACTATAGATGTACGTTAGAAAAAAGTTTGTAGGATCTTCAGAAAAAATGTTATTCAAAAAGGCGTCTTGATCCTTTTTCATTTTTTGCCCGTTTCACCCCCTTCCCAAAGTCCTACAGACTCGGGGTCGGTACCATTCGATCGGGCTTGGCCTAATTAGTGGGGGCGGAGACCGTTTCCAAGGCTCTACCACATTCGGAAGAGGGTGTATTTTCAAAAAGGATCAAGAATCTGTGGTTTTCATCCCTTATCCTAACCCTAACCCTAACCCTAACCCTAACCCAACCCATTCGGAAGAGGGTGTATTTTCAAAAAGGATCAAGAATCTGTGGTTTTCATCCCTTATCCTAACCCTAACCCTAACCCTAACCCTAAACCCTAACCCTAACCCTAACCCTAACCCTAACCCTATCCCTATTCCTAACCCTAACCCTAACACTAACCCTAACCCTAACCCTAACCCTAACCCTCTACCGAAAAAACACTTAGGCAAATTTTCGGAAAAAATTAACATGGGGAGTCTATGGCAGCTATATCACAGGAAGGACCTAGAGACTCGGGGTTAGTACCATTGGAAAGGCCGTGCCCTACTTACTATAGATGTACGTTAGAAAAAAGTTTGTAGGATCTTCAGAAAAAATGTTATTCAAAAAGGCGTCTTGATCCTTTTTCATTTTTTGCCCGTTTCACCCCTTCCCAAAGTCCTACAGACTCGGGGTCGGTACCATTCGATCGGGCTTGGCCTAATTAGTGGGGCGGAGACCGTTTCCAAGGCTCTACCACATTCGGAAGAGGGTGTATTTTCAAAAAGGATCAAGAATCTGTGGTTTTCATCCCTTATCCTATCCTAACCCTAACCCTAACCCTAGCGAGTCAATGGCAGCTACATCAAAGGAAGGACCTAGAGACTCGCGGATGGTACCAATCGATCCGCGGTGGAGTCATTAGTGGGAGTACAGACCACTTACAAGACGGTAGGACCTTCATGAAAAAAGTTATTCACGAAAAACCAATATTTTCTTGGGTTTCTAACCATTCCCAAGGTCCTAGAGAGTCGGGGTTGGTACCATTCGATCGGACTTGGCCGAATTAGTGGACACGGAGACCACTTCCAAGTCTCTACCACCTTCAGAAAAAAAGTTATTCAAGAATATGTAATCCTCTCATGTGTAATCGTGGTTTTCATCCCTATTCCTAACCCTAACCCTAACCCTAACCCTAACCCTAACCCTTACTATAGATGTACGTTAGAAAAAAAAAAGTTTGTAGGATCTTCAGAAAAAATGTTATTCAAAAAGGCGTCTTGATCCTTTTTCATTTTTTGCCCGTTTCACCCCCTTCCCAAAGTCCTACAGACTCGGGGTCGGTACCATTCGATCGGGCTTGGCCTAATTAGTGGGGCGGAGACCGTTTCCAAGGCTCTACCACATTCGGAAGAGGGTGTATTTTCAAAAAGGATCAAGAATCTGTGGTTTTCATCCCTTATCCTAACCCTAACCCTAACCCTAACCCTAACCCTAACCCTAACCCATTCGGAAGAGGGTGTATTTTCAAAAAGGATCAAGAATCTGTGGTTTTCATCCCTTATCCTAACCCTAACCCTAACCCTAACCCTAAACCCTAACCCTAACCCTAACCCTAACCCTAACCCTCTACCGAAAAAACACTTAGGCAAATTTTCGGAAAAAATTAACATGGGGAGTCTATGGCAGCTATATCACAGGAAGGACCTAGAGACTCGGGGTTAGTACCATTGGAAAGGCCGTGCCCTACTTACTATAGATGTACGTTAGAAAAAAGTTTGTAGGATCTTCAGAAAAAATGTTATTCAAAAAGGCGTCTTGATCCTTTTTCATTTTTTGCCCGTTTCACCCCCTTCCCAAAGTCCTACAGACTCGGGGTCGGTACCATTCGATCGGGCTTGGCCTAATTAGTGGGGGCGGAGACCGTTTCCAAGGCTCTACCACATTCGGAAGAGGGTGTATTTTCAAAAAGGATCAAGAATCTGTGGTTTTCATCCCTTATCCTATCCTAACCCTAACCCTAACCCTAGCGAGTCAATGGCAGCTACATCAAAGGAAGGACCTAGAGACTCGCGGATGGTACCAATCGATCCGCGGTGGAGTCATTAGTGGGAGTACAGACCACTTACAAGACGGTAGGACCTTCATGAAAAAAAGTTATTCACGAAAAACCAATATTTTCTTGGGTTTCGAACCATTCCCAAGGTCCTAGAGAGTCGGGGTTGGTACCATTCGATCGGACTTGGCCGAATTAGTGGACACGGAGACCACTTCCAAGTCTCTACCACCTTCAGAAAAAAAGTTA